>NC_064761.1:45533142-45575642 GCF_011397635.1 Epinephelus fuscoguttatus | reverse complement strand
CCTGTACAGTAGACATGTTGTGTCAGGTCTTTGCCTGTACAGAAGACATGTTGTGTCAGGTCTTTACCTGTACAGAAGACATGTTGTGTCAGGTCTTTGCCTGTACAGTAGACATGTTGTGTCAGGTCTTTACCTGTACAGAAGACATGTTGTGTCAGGTCTTTGCCTGTACAGAAGACATGTTGTGTCAGGTCTTTACCTGTACAGAAGACATGTTGTGTCAGGTCTTTACCTGTACAGTAGACATGTTGTGTCAGGTCTTTGCCTGTACAGAAGACATGTTGTGTCAGGTCTTTGCCTGTACAGAAGACATGTTGTGTCAGGTCTTTACCTGTACAGTAGACATGTTGTGTCAGGTCTTTGCCTGTACAGAAGACATGTTGTGTCAGGTCTTTACCTGTACAGAAGACATGTTGTGTCAGGTCTTTACCTGTACAGTAGACATGTTGTGTCAGGTCTTTACCTGTACAGAAGACATGTTGTGTCAGGTCTTTACCTGTACAGAAGACATGTTGTGTCAGGTCTTTACCTGTACAGAAGACATGTTGTGTCAGGTCTTTACCTGTACAGCAGACATGTTGTGTCAGGTCTTTACCTGTACAGAAGACATGTTGTGTCAGGTCTTTACTTGTACAGCAGACATGTTGTGTCAGGTCTTTGCCTGTACAGAAGACATGTTGTGTCAGGTCTTTGCCTGTACAGAAGACATGTTGTGTCAGGTCTTTACCTGTACAGAAGACATGTTGTGTCAGGTCTTTACCTGTACAGTAGACATGTTGTGTCAGGTCTTTACCTGTACAGCAGACATGTTGTGTCAGGTCTTTGCCTGTACAGAAGACATGTTGTGTCAGGTCTTTGCCTGTACAGAAGACATGTTGTGTCAGGTCTTTACCTGTACAGCAGACATGTTGTGTCAGGTCTTTGCCTGTACAGAGGACATGTTGTGTCAGGTCTTTACCTGTACAGAAGACATGTTGTGTCAGGTCTTTACTTATACAGAAGATATTTTGTCTCTCACCTTGAGCAGGACGAAGAACTCAAAGACTCTCCTGAAGGACGGAGGAAACAGTCGGGCGTATGTGACGGCCATTTTGAAGAAGAGGGCGTGGAAGAGGCGGTCTCTTACGTTGATGAGGGGGTTCTGGTTGATGTTGGGGTTTCGGATGCGGTTGGGTCCCATGTTGTTGTTGTTGTTGTTGTTGAGAGGGACGTTGTTGTTGTTGGCCTGATTCTCAGACATGATCTCTGTCTCTGGATGATTCTGCTCAAACTGCACAAACTATCAGCTGACTCTAGGTCAGCATGGCGGCTGGGAGGTGACCTCAGGGCAAAGGGAAGACTCTGATCTCAAGTCAGGTGATGAAGGTGTCCAGAGTCTGATTCACAGCGAGCTGAGAGCTGATGGACTCAATTTCTTCCAACAGGTGATGCTGAGGATGAACCAATGAAAAACTGATTAATGAATTGATTGTAACAGATGGTGATTGAGCCAAAAACTGAAACCTTTAATCCATTAATGACACACCTGAACGCCACAGTGAGCTAAACCCACTAACTGCAGATCAATCAATCAAACACTGACATTATTGACTACTGATTAATCTCAGATCTGTTCTATGTATTTACTGATCAGGTTGTTACTGTGATGTTTGTTCTCGTGTTCTGACACCTGAACTCAAACTGATTCTCTGTTCACATAAACTCTGTCAGAATAACAATCAATTCTTTTGATCATCAATTCATCCTTTCAATCAGTCTTCAAATAAAAACAGCTCAGAGAAAACCAATCAGTCAGTCTATGGACAGAAAACTAATCAAACTAACTTTGTTTATGCAATATTTTCATTCCCCTGATTCCAGCTCCTTTAAAAAGGGATGAAACTTTTTTTGTATCGATTTTCTGAAGATTATTTTCTCAATCAATCGATTAATCATGGAGTTTACATGTATTTTTGGCAGTAACGTCTCCAGTTGGTTCAGTTTACTGACACACAGAGATCAGCATCAAATCATCAACAAACATATATAGCATAAAGTTTATATTATGCTATATTATACATTATAGTTTAAACCACGAAAATAACTGAAACCACTCAGTCCTCACTTCCTGCCAATAAAGTGATCAACTAATCAACAAATCAAATCGACTCATCAACAAAACGACCGACCAACTAATCAACCAGTCATGAAAGTAGTGATGTGAACATTTCCTTTTTCTCTGTTTTCTGTCTTCAGGAGTGCCCAGACATAAACAATAATCAATTGATGATCAGTACTGACTGTCATTGATAATTTCAGCTCCATCCACTTCATTCAACACACATTAATACAATCATTTGATACTGTCAGCTGGCCGGTGTCTGAAGTACTGAGATACTTCATCATGTATTCAAATACTTCACAGTACGTGTGTTACTCTGTGTAATTAGTTAAAGTAACGTAACCTTAGCAGAAGTAACGGCAGTACAAGTACATGATATTTTGGGGCCTGTTGTCTCTGCTGGTGTATCAGCAGCAGTAGAAGTGAAAGTAGACGTTGTTTTGGGGCCTCGAAGCTAACGTTAATAACTCTGGATTAGCATGCAGCTAACTCTTTTTATGTCGTTGCTGACACTAGCCGTAAGGTCAGCATGTAGCTGGGTTACCTGTTATTTGCTCGACAAGTGTGTGTCCATGCTCGCGGCTCCTTTCCGGTGTTTTCATCAGAGTAAACAAACAAATAAACAAACAAACAGATTGAGAAACGCAGCAGCTAGCCTCTTAGCTCTGTTAGCAGGCTCCGTTTCACAGGAAGGTAACGCTACAGGTGCTAGCAGCTAACAGCTAGTTAGCCTTTCGAGGAGCAGCGGTATAAGCAGCTGGTAGCTAGCAGGTCCCGGTGACCGTGTGCGGACTCATCTCAGTTTGTTCAGACGAACCCGAGGCGACTCAACTCTCGGCTATCAGCGGCTAACAGCGGACTGACGGCTGCTGTTTGGAGACGGAAACAAGACCAGAGCGGAAATACGGGTCCTACAGTCAATGGGCGCTTTCGCCCTGAGTTCTGTCTGTCTTCTTCTTCTTCTTTTGATGAGGCAGACCAGACGCACCAAAGGCGTATTGCTGCCCCCCACAGTCGAAAGTCAGTATTTATTTAGACCTTAAATCCATCAGTGGACGGAAGACATTCCACCAGTTTCTTAGTTCGTTCCTGGTCTCCTTGAGCTAGTAGAGTTTATATATTGAAGATGGTTTCTCTCATGTCTGTAAGGTCACTGTACAGTTTCTTCCTTTGTTCTTTATAGATGGTGCATGTTAGGAGGACATGCCTCACTGTCTCTGCTTGGACACACTGGCACTTCCCATCATGATGTTTTTTAATCAGGGCCAGCCCACTCTTTAGCCCACAATGACTCAATCTCAGTAACTTAACCTGATCCTTTCTGTTACCCCTGTAGATTTGGTAGAGCCCAACCTACCCCTGTAGGTTTGGTAGAGTCCAATGAGCTACAGATGGTCGAACAGTATATAAACGTCTTCCTATAAGTCCCCTGTCCCACACTCGTTGCCAAGCCTTAGTTATTTCTTGCTGGATTATTGAATATGACTCCATTACACCGATAGTAATGGATACTTCAACCTTTTCATTCTGTAATGCTTTTTTTGCAAACTCATCTGCTACTTCATTCCCCTGGATTCCAACATGGGCTGGAACCCACATAAACCCCACACTGCTCCCCAATGTATGAATTCTGAATATTGCCATCATTACTTCTATTAACATCTCTGGATGGGCCTTGGACTTGCGGTGTTCTATGGCTTGCAAAGCTGAAAGAGAGTCACTACATATTACTACTGGCTGAGGTCTTGACTTTTCAATCCACCTGAGTGCACACAAGATGGCAAACAGCTCTGCTGTAAAGACTGACGAATGGTCAGGAAGCCTCCTCCCATTCCCTTTTTTGTCCTCCCACACAAACACTGCAAATGCTGCTCTCCCTGTGGAGGAGTCTCTGGAAACATCAGTAAAGATTTTAACGCTGTTTCCCCACCCTTCCTTTAGATGCTCCATGACTGCATTAGCTATGTCTCCTGCTATCTGTTCCCTGATCAGATCAAGGATGCCCAGGTCTATATCAGGCTCAGGCCACAACCACTGAGGAATGGAAGGCCAGCAGATAGTTGGTCCCACTCTCAGGTTCAGAATTCCCACTTCATATGCTTTTTGCCTCATGGAGTTCACGAAGTTTGGTTTTGTTGTTGCTGCACCTGTTAGTTCCCAATGCTGCTCTAAAAGACATCTGGTGGGAAGGTTTAGTCCATTTGCTTTTAATTTGACCCAATAATGTAAATGAACCTGAACATGTTAATGAATACAACTGTGAAAGCCTGGCAGTCTGCGCTCAGGGACCAGAGCTCGGGACCAGTAGGAGGCTGCCCCCCCGGCGCCATGTTGGATTGAACACAGACTGCAGAGGACCATCAGGGACACGGACTGTGGTCACATTATCAGAACATGTCACAGAGAACTTTTCGCATCAGGTCAAACACGAGTCACAGATTTAATCCCGAGTCCTAGTCTCTGAGATGATTACAGTCAGGCACCTGCAGAGACAGCTCTGTGAGCGGAGGGGTCCTCACACTTTGTTCAACTGAAGCCTCTGCGGAAGGTTTGATTCAGTTCACCAGCGAATATCAGAGTTATTATACAGTATTACTCTCCATGTTCTTTTTGTTGAACGTTCCTTTATCAGGAAACACGGAGTTATTTTAATCCAACCTACGTCACCGGACCGGAAGTGACAGAGAGGTGAGCTAACGTTGTTCTGCAGCCGACACACTGTCTGACACCAGGCTTTTATAAAACCTATTAATCTCATGAATTATGACGGAACACTGAATCAGCTGGCTGGAATATATTTAATTACAATAAAACTAAAGTGATTTAAATCTCTCCAGAAAATATCCTCCAGTCTGTTTGAGGCTTCAGTTTCCTTCTGCAGTGTGATGATAACATTTAACAATAACAGCAGGCACATTATTATTAAAGATTTCAGTGTTTCATAAAGAGCAGATATCTGGTCTGTTTCACAGCTGGTGGATACAAATGAGAACTTGCTGCATTAATTTAGATTTTTTTTCTGTCACAACAAACATTTTTAACCTCGCTGGTAAATAATTCTGACCTCTGACCAGAGAAGTGATAAAAGTCATTCAGCATCAACACTGACAGATGGTCACACACAGGAGGCTTTAATTCACTGATAAAGTAAGAACAGTCAGATGAGACGATCTGAATCCATCCACTTCAGTAGAGAGATGTATCCTTAAATTAAAAACAGAATCCATAAATGATTCAGCAGCGTTACCCACAGGCAGAGATTCATTCATTCATTCATTCATCTTCTAACCGCTTCATCCTCTTGAGGGTCGCGGGGGGGCTGGAGCCTATCCCAGCTGACACTGGGTGAGAGGCAGGGTTCACCCTGGACAGGTCGCCAGACTATCGCAGGGCTGACACATAGAGACAGACAACCATTCACACTCACATTCACACCTATGGACAATTTAGAGTTATCAATTAACCTAGTCCCCAATCTGCATGTCTTTGGACTGTGGGAGGAAGCTGGAGTGCCCGGAGAGAACCCACGCTGACACGGGGAGAACATGCAAACTCCGCACAGAAGGGCTCCCATGCCCGGGATCGAACCGGCAACCCTCTTGCTGTGAGGCGAGAGTGCTAACCACCACACCACCGTGCCGCCCACAGGCAGAGATATTCATTTCAAATAATGAATAACATAAATTCTTCCAGTCACTCTGTAGAGCTTTAACTTTGAGAACAATGTTTGTTCCTTTAACAGTTCAGATATTGATAAAGTAAACTTTAATGTCTCTGAGTGGAAATCTGAGAAACAGACATCACAACACAAACACACAGGATCCAGTCTGACACTGTCAGGAGTATATCATGGACACTTAGTGGTCACTGCTGGTCAACATTAGTGACAGCAGACGGGACAGGATGGGACCGACGCCACAGACACGTTTTCTCAGCCTGTGGTCGTTTACAACTTTTCTGGAAACAGATGGAAGAACGGTTTCAACAGACGAACGTACCAGTTACATTCAGTTCACATGTTTCATAGTTCTGACGGGTAAATGAACCCTTCTGTCATGAATTTCTGTCATTCTGTAAATTCCTTCTTTTCCTTCATTCCCACTTTACATGAAGATCCAATAACTCTATTTTGTATTATTCATGTTGTTTAAATTTAATTTATTAATTTATTTATTTGTTTACTTTCTGTTAAAGATTTCATTATTCCCTTCACTTTGGCTGACGTCCTTTTTTTCTCTTTTTTTATGACCATTTGATAAAATGATGGACGAGTTGTTTTTTTTTTAAGATATTTTTTATGGCATTTTTAGCCTTTAATTGACAGGACAGGTGAGTGTGGGGTGACATGCAGCAAAGGGCCACAGGTTGGACTCGAACCTGGGCCGCTGTGGCAACAGCTTTGTACATGGGGCGCCTGCTCTATCCACTAAGCCACCGACGCCCCTTGGATGTGTATTTTTGTTGTAATTATAAACTGTTCGATAAAGTTTTTTTTAAAAAAAGGTGCGCTAACATTAGCAGCATGCTAACTACCATGTGTGTATTAATGAGCTGGAGTCTGAAGTCTGCTTTGATTCAGCTCAGACTGTGTTTCTGTCTGAATCTTTGTAGTTATAAAAACAGACCTTCAGGTGTGAAACATCAGAGTTTTGTTATTAACAGAATTTCTTTGTTCTCATGTTTTCAGTATTAATAATCACAGTTAACAACATAACATTATGTTTTTAATATTTCAGTTAATAACAGATGTCACAACATCAGCTTTAAAATCGGAACCTTTAATAATTAATGAGAAAATAAAGGTGATTCAATTTATCCTAATATTTTAATGTCTCTGTGAAGAACTTTGGTCGCCTGTTGTTTTAATTTAAACCTGACCGTGTGTGAGTCACCTGTGTGGGTGTGTCCTCAGGTGAGACGTCCTCCTGGCCTCCAGGTTCTTCTTCTCTGGTGACATCATGGAGTTGGCGTATGTGTGTGAGTGGGAGAAGCGTCCCAAGAGCACCCACTGTCCCTCCATCCCTCTGGTCTGCTCCTGGTCCTGCAGGAACCTGGTGGCCTTCACCACCGACCTGAAGAACGATGACGATGACAAAGGTGCGCACCTGCAGACACCCCCACATTACACCCACAGACACGCCCACATCACACATGGGGACATGCCTACATCACACATGGGGACATGCCTACATCACACGTGCAAACACGCCCACATCACACTTCTGTGTTTTTTGTGTGTGTGTGTGTGTTTCAGATGTCAGTCACATGATCCACATCATCGACACGGAGCATCCCTGGGACGTTTACTCCATCAACTCTGGACACACTGAGGTCATTTCCTGTCTGGAGTGGGACCAATCAGGTTAGGTTTACACTAACAGTGGTGATCTGTTGATGTGTATAGACGTTATTGTTAATCCATTGATTGACGTGTGTCTTGGCATGTTGGCATGTTGAGGTTCGCGGCTGCTGTCCGCAGACGGCGACGGGCAGATTAAATGCTGGTCGATGTCGGATCACCTGGTGAACAGCTGGGAGAGCGTCCTGTCCAGCTCTCTGGACGGAGATCCCATCGTTGCTCTGAGCTGGCTGCACAACGGCGTGAAGCTGGCGCTGCACGTGGAGATGGTAAGGCCACCTGATATACTCATACATGTAAAACACGTGACACGTTACAGATTTATAAACACAAGTGTGTCATACGTTCACCTGTTGACATTGAACAGCTAAATAAATCAGGGTTCTTGTTTCAGTCAGGTTCCACAAACTTCGGGGAGAAGTTCTCTCGAGTGAAGTTCTCTCCATCTCTGACTCTGTTTGGCGGGAAGCCGATGGAGGGCTGGATGGCAGTGACGGTCAGCGGTTTGGTCACTGTGTCTCTATTGAAGCCAGGCGGCGCTCTGCTGACGGCCAGCGAGAGTCTGTGCCGGCTGAGAGGACGTGTGGCATTGGCTGACATCGCCTTTACCGGAGGAGGGAACATCGTGGTGGCGGCGACCGACGGCAGCAGCTCGTCCCCCGTCCAGTTCTATAAAGTGAGAACCAGAACCTGATGATCACCTGACCTCGGACCTTCATCAGTGTCAGTAGTAACAAACATGTTCTGTGTGTTCAGGTGGTCGTGAGCGTGGTCAGCGAGAAGTGTCGCATCGACACGGAACTCTTACCGTCTCTGTTCCTGCGTTGCACCACCGACCCCATGAGGAGGGAGAAGTACCCCGCTGTCACCCACCTCAAGTTCCTTACCAGAGAGAACTCTGAGCAGGTAATCATGAGGGGGAACCAATAGAACCACAAGGAGAACCAGTAGAACCATAGGGAGAACCACAGGGAGAACCACAGGGACAACCAGTAGAACCATAGGGAGAACCACAGGGACAACCACAGGGACAACCACAGGGACAACCAGTAGAACCATAGGGAGAACCACAGGGAGAACCACAGGGAGAACCAGTAGAACCATAGGGAGAACCACAGGGAGAACCACAGGGACAACCAGTAGAACCATAGGGAGAACCACAGGGAGAACCAGTAGAACCACAGGGAGAACCACAGGGAGAACCACAGGGACAACCAGTAGAACCATAGGGAGAACCACAGGGAGAACCAGTAGAACCATAGAGAGAACCACAGGGAGAACCACAGGGAGAACTGAGCAGGTAAAGAAAAGGCTCGCACGCTGCAGGGCTCCTCTTCAGTGCAATTTATTCACAGAATCCACCTTATTTTTCACGGAAACACGGAGGCAAGACAGAACGCAGCCAGCTTCCGGTTTTTTGTGCGACATTTCCGGTCCAGCACTCTTGACCACTGTGTAAATGGGAATCGCCTTGTTGTTTACCTTGCTGAGTTTAGCTATATATGTATGTATATATCACATTTTTCACGTCACTATATCACCGTGTAGACTAATCTGATGTTTGTAAAGCCTATAAACACAATGACTGAACAAACGTTACTATTTCTGTGTGCACGTTTTGTTTGTAATTAATAACATGGTTATCGTAGATTAGCTGGGCTAAGCGTTAGCTGTTAGCCGTTAGCCGTTATCGGTGTCTGTAATAACTCATTAACCTGTCTGTGAAAAAAATATTTTCTCCAGCGGATGTCTTAGATACAACATGATTGAGCTAACTGGAGTAGTTTCATGTCGTATCCGACAACGGGAGGCTTTTAACGGATGACGTCCTGATGTTAGCTTTGCTGCTAGTGTTAGCTGTCCCTGTCAGCTGCAGCCACTGATGCTTTCTAGACATCGTGATTTCCCAAAACTGAATAAATACCACACATAGCAACACAAAACTGCTTTGCTAGCTCAATCATGTTGTAACGGCTGGATGGTTGATGCGTACATGCTGATTCAGGTGCTATCAGAGCCGATCCGCGCATCACTATGGCTTAATGATCAGCTCAGTCAAATAAAACAACCCGTCCTGTGTTAGGAGTGTATGTCGCCGACAGAAAGAAAGAAAGAAAAGGGAAAAAAGATAGAAAAGCAGCGTACACCTCACATATTTATTTCTCACAGTTGAGCACACGTGTGGCTGGCATGCAGAAGCACCGTCTGTGTGTCGAGGGTGTGAGCCGCAGCTTCAGCTGCTCAGGTAGAGAGGCTGTGTAGCCCGGTGTGTTTTTTCACTGATTCGGTTCTGCAGGTTCTCTGCTGGTACACTGGAGACGGGGATCAAGCAGTTTGTCTCACTGGGGATAGATTGTGCTTTTTTGGTTCATAGTTTATGATTGATGTGCGATTTATTCGCGTTTAGAGGGAATTATTTTTACCGGCAATTACCGGATAACGGAAACGTGGGCACAGTTATCTATATAAAATACACAGACTAACTAACTAACTAACTGATTGACTAACATAAACAACTGAAAATTGAAAAAAAAATTAGCTTGCACCGTTAGCTCCGGTAAGGGAAAGCGGCTGACTGGAAGTCACGCACAAAAAAACGGAAGTTGATCACTATTTACTTCCGTGTTTGAAAATTAGGTGGATAAAATGATGACGTTTCAAGCTGCCGCTCTTCATCAGGTCATGACCTGTCATGACCTGATGAAGAGCGGCAGCTGAAGAGGAGCCCTGCAGTGTGCGAGCCTTTTCTTTACCTGCTCAGCTTTCCACATTTTTGAGCTCAGCACCTGCACAAATTTGTTCATGGATGTGCGTGCTTTTTGCTGCTTTGTAGAACCACAGGGAGAACCAATAGAACCACAGGGAGAACCACAGGGAGAACCAATAGAACCACAGGGAGAACCTAAAGAGCCACAGAGAGAACCATAGGGAGAACCAATAGAACCACAGGGAGAACCACAGGGAGAACCAGTAGAACCACAGGGAGAACCATAGGGAGAACCAATAAAACCACAGGGAGAACCTAAAGAGCCACAAAGAGAACCACAGGGAGAATCAATGGAACCCCAAGGAGAACCAATAGAACCACAGGGAGAACCAATAGAACCACAGGGAGAACCATAGGGAGAACCAATAGAACCACAGGGAGAACCATAGGGAGAACCAATAAAACCACAGGGAGAACCTAAAGAGCCACAGAGAGAACCATAGGGAGAACCAATAGAACCACAGGGAGAACCACAGGGAGAACCAGTAGAACCACAGGGAGAACCTAAAGAGCCACAAAGAGAACCACAGGGAGAACCATAGGGAGAACCAATAAAACCACAGGGAGAACCTAAAGAGCCACAAAGAGAACCACAGGGAGAATCAATGGAACCCCAAGGAGAACCAATAGAACCACAGGGAGAACCAACAGAGCAACTGGGAGAACCACAGGGAGAACCTAAAGAGCCACAGGGAGAACCATAGGAAGAACCAGTAGAACCACATGGAGAATCAATGGAACCCCAAGGAGAACCACAGGGAGAACCAATAGAACCACAGGGAGAACCAAAGGGAGAATCGGGAGAACCACAAGAGACACAGAGAGAACCACAAGGAGAACCATAGGGAGAACCAATAGAATCCCAGAGGGAATCAATAGAGCCACAGGGAGAGCCAATAGAACCACAGGGAAAACCATAGGGAGAACCAATAGAACCATAAGGAGAATTAATAGAATCACAGGGAGAACCAATAGAACCCCAGGGAGAACCAATAGAACCCCAAGGAGAACCAATAGAGCAACAGAGAGAACCAACAGAGCCCCAGGGAGAACCAATAAAACCACAGGGAGAACCATAGGGAGAACCCCAAGGAGAACCAATAGAACCACAGGGAAAACCACAGGGAGAACCATAGGGAGAACCAATAGAACCACAGGGAGAACCATGCGGAAAACCACGGGGAGAACCAACAGAACCACAGAGTTCTATGAACAGGTCATGAGTAGAACCACTATAAGCTAATTCCAGTGGATTTCAGGAGGTCATCCCAACACATCTGAGAATAGTAGAACATGAACAGGTCACAGTTGAGTTGATTACACAGAACCAAATAACCTGACAGAACGTGTGTGTGTGTGTGTGTGTGTGTGTGTGTGTGTGTTGTAGGTTCTGCTGTGTGCGTCCAATCAGAGCGGGAGCATCGTGGAGTGCTGGTCTCTGAGGAAGGAGGGACTTCCTGTCAACAACATCTTCCAGCACCGATCACCAGTCGGTAAGAGTTGTAACTGGGTCTAACTGAGGTTCTAAGTGAGGTTCCTGCTCAGTGATGGATGTTTGACCTCTGACCTCCTCCTGCGTGCAGTCGGGGAGAAGCAACCGACCATCCTGAAGTGGAGGATCCTGACAACAACCAGCGACCTGGAGCGAGTGTCGGCCGTCGCTCTGCCCAAACTGCCCATCTCCATCTCCAACACCGACCTGAAGGTGGCGTCAGACACCAAGTTCTGTCCTGGACTGGGTGAGGAGAACACTCCCTGTCTGTCTTTCAGCTGTGTTACAACCATGTGACCCACGGTCTGTCTGAGGTTTGGTTCTCTCCTGTCTTTGCAGGTCTGGCTCTGGCCTTCCATGACGGCAGTATTCAGATCCTCCACCGTCTGTCCCTCCACACCATGGGGGTCTTCTACGGTTCCTCGGCCTCGTCCTCCTCCGCTCAGAGACCTGGAGATGAGTCCGCCATCAAACGCCAGAGAACCGGAGGCCCCGCCCTCCACTTCAAGGCCCTGCAGTTCTCCTGGACCTCACTGGCGCTGGCCGGAGTCGACAACCACGGCAAGGTGAGGATGCAGAGCTGTGCGCCTGCGAGCAGGATGCCTCCATGGACGGTTCGTCTGCGGGCTGGTTAAACGATTGTTGTAATTCCCTCCTTAGCTCCACATGCTGCGGGTGTCGCCCTCTATGGGTCAGGTGCTGGAGATGAACACGACGCTGCGCCACCTACTGTTCCTGCTGGAGTACTGCATGGTAACAGGCTACGACTGGTGGGACGTCCTGCTGCACGTCCAGCCCACCATGGTCCACAATCTGGTGGAGAAGCTGCATGAGGAGTACATGAGGCAGAACCAGGCACTGCAGCAGGTCAGCAAGGCATGAGCAGAGAACGGGGGGGGGGGGTTCAACAGCAGCTGGTTCATTAACGTCTGAAGACTCGTTGACTCGTTAGCTCACCATTTGCAGGAGAGTCAGTCTTTTCTATTTTCCTAAACTACACCTCCCATGATGCCTCAGTGTACCTGTATGATGTCTGTCCCAGGTTCTGGCCACGCGCATCGTGGCGGTGAAAGCGTCTCTCTGTAAACTCTCCACGGCGACCGCGGCTCGCGCCTGTGACTTCCACGCCAAACTGCTGCTGATCGCCATCAGCTCCACCTTAAAGTCTCTGCTGAGACCGCACGTCCTCAACACACCAGACAAGAGTCCAGGAGACCGACTGACTGAGATCTGCGCCAAAAACATGGACACAGGTGAGACACCTGGGGGGCAGGAGACATTGAATACTGATGATCAGAGACTGATTGCTGTGTCTCCTCAGATATCGATAAGGTGATGATCAATCTGAAGACGGAGGAGTTCGTGTTGGACGGTCCACCGCTTCAGTCCCTGCAGCAGCTCATCCAGTGGGTGGGGGACTTTGTCCTCTACCTGCTTGCCAACCTGCCCAACCAGGTGAGCTAACCAGAACCTACAGCCACTGTTCCTTCTTGGGGACAGAAAGAGACAGAAAAGAACCATAGAGGGACAGAAAAGGACTTCAGAGAGACTGAAAACAACCACAAAGAGACAGAAAACGACCACAAGGAGACAGAAAACGACCACAAAGAGACAGAGGATGCACTCAAAGAGACAGACAACGACTACAAAGAGACAGAAAATGACCTCAGAGAGACCGAAAAGAACCATAGAGGGACAGAAAAGGACTTCAAAGAGACAGAAAACGACTACAAAGAGACAGAAAATGACCTCAGAGAGACTGAAAAGAACCATAGAGGGACAGAAAAGGACTTCAAAGAGACAGAAAACGACTACAAAGAGACAGACAGAGATGAGGAGATAAGAAGCTACCACACATTTTCCATGCTGAAGCAAAAGACTAGAAAAGGGAACCATCTAGAACCAAAAACAAAAGACTAGAACCCACTGGGAGACATCCAGTCAGCTCCTGGTCTGTAAATATCTGACTATGATCGGTTCATTCGGTCCTGTTAAAGCTTGCGGTCCTCATAGAGCAGGAGACAGGTGATGGGTTAAACCACAACATTAAAGCAGACTGACCTGATGGTGTTCTCCGGGTTTGTGGCGGTCCTGCAGGGCTCCATGGTGCGTCCTGGGTTCGGCTTCATGAGGGACGGGGCATCTCTGGGGATGCTGAGGGAGATGCTGGTGATGATCCGGATCTGGGGTCTGCTGAAGCCAGGCTGTTTGCCCACCTTCACCGCCACGTCAGACAACCAGGACAGCATGCAGCTGCTATTCAGACTGCTCACCAAGCTGTGGCTCTGCTGTGAGGAACCCCCATCACACCTTATTGATCCTCAGCTGATCGGTTATTGGTCAGTGTCTCACCTGTATCTGTCGGTCTCTGTCTCAGCACGGGACGACGGACCACCCCAGGATCCTGATGAGACCCTGATAGACGAGTGCTGCCTGCTGCCCAGTCAGCTGCTGGTTCCCAGTATGGACTGGCTCCCCGTGAACGACGGCGTCATCGTCAAGCTGCAGGGGAAACACCCGCTCAGGCTGCAGTTTGGAAAGGCTTCGTCTCTGCCAGGAGGGGGCGCCGCAGCCCCCCTGGAGGTCTTCACCAGGTGAGCCACACCTGAATCTGAACCGGAACCTGACTCTGAATCTGAATCTGACCCTGACCCTGATCTGTGTGTGTGTGTGTGTGTGTGTGTGTGCATGTGTGTGCATGTGTGTGCGCGTATGTGCGTGTGTGTGTGTGTGTGTGTGTGTGTGTGTGTGTGTGTGTGTGTGTGTGTGTGTGTGTGTGTGTGTGTGTGTGTGTGTGTGTGTGCGTGTGTGTGTGTGTGTGTGTGTGTGTGTGTGTGTGTGTGTGTGTGCGTGTGTGTGCGCAGGAGTCCCGGCTCTCAGAAGATGGATAACCTGCGCTGCGTTCACATGGGCGTCTGTCCCACTGAGGAGAGCAAGGCCTGCACCAGGTGAGTCCACAGGAAGTGAAGTCACAGCACATTCATCTGTTCCATCAGCTGCAGCCTTCAGACGTGTTCTAGGAAACATGAGACATGTTTAAACATGTTAAATGTTGTGTGATGTGTTCAGGTGCGGCTGCGTGACAATGCTTCGCTCTCCAAACAAGACGAACGCCATGAAGCAGTGGGAGCAGCGCTGGATCAAAAACTGTCTGTGTGGAGGTCTGTGGAGGAGGATACCCCCGACACTCACCTGAACACACCATGACACACCTGAACACACACCTGAACGCACCACACAAACTGGTTGTTGTTTTCTGTTAAAGAGTCTGAACTGGTCTAACTAGTGTGAACTGGTCCAGATTCCAGGATCCAGAGACGTGTTGTGGTCCTCAGTGTAATGGACCTGATGGTTCAGGTTTTCTTTGTGTAAATAAAGTTTGTTTTGTATTTTACGTTGTAATAAACGGTCAGAATAAAAGCTTGTTGCTTCCTGTTGTTTTATTGACTGAGTTCAGAATCACAGATTTGACCTCCTGTGAAACCCTTGGGACCTTGTCACGTCGGTCTTGTCCGTCCCGACTGCTGGACGCTTGTCATCTCTGAACCAAACACTGGACGGTCTGAGTGTTTGGACAAAAGACAGGAAGTGTTGTCAGGCTGTGGTCATGTGATGACAGTAGTGTGGCGCCTCAGTGTGTGGATGCAGTTTTGGTGGCGACGTTCTGAGCAGAGGAGAAATCAGCAGTTAAGTTTAAAGTGGAGAGAAACAAACAGCGAAGGAGTTCTTCTGGCTCCACGCCACAGACAGTACGTGTTTGGTTATGTCCGTCCCATGTTCGTGAACACGATGTCTCACATTACAACAGCTGGAGGTAATTTCTTTAAATTTGGCACAAACGTCCACTCGGGAGAATATACCTCTCAGCCTGTACAGGTTCTCCCCAGGTGTGTATGAAACCTGCTGCTGAAGACTCCGCCTCCACAGGACACACACTCCACCTGCTGAGCTACAGCTCACAGAGTTTAGTTTGTCCACGAACAACGTGACCCGATAGCAGGAGACGACTCTACAGACTGAGGCTGTCAAAAAAAACCCTCTTCTACAGACTCTTTGTGTTTGTAAACACTGATGACGTATTTTGTGGGTGGAGCCAAACTGGTGGCAGAAAGGGACAGTTGAGGTGTCGGTGTGAGCGCCAAATAAAATGTACAAAGCACTGTCATGTTTATATTTCTTAACTGATTGCAGTGAGTCATTTTTAAATCCGTGAGTTTATAAAGTTTCGTCTTTGGTTAATTCTAATGTGTATATTCAGGCTGTAATGGCTGCTGGACGCTCAGCAGAGGAGTGTGTGCTTGGATTACATGAACTGACTTACTGATGTGCTGAAAGGTAATTCATCATCATAGGAATTGTAAAAAGTCATGTGTGTCCACACAGAATATCATTTAATGTGGACGTAACATCAGACACCTTTGTAACGAGCTAGCCAACGCTGTCTGTTCATGAACTCCTCTTAATGTATAAACTCACACTACAGTATCAATATATGGAAATATATAAAGTGGATCAGCCTTCGATCAGAGGCGTCGGCCTCATGTTGACCTCTCAGGTTTGACTCTGGAGGTTAAAGGTTAAACTCAGAGTCACAGCAGATCAGATACGAGCTGTCGTCACGTTCACACTGAGTGCAGTCAGATCCATCAGACATTATCATTAAAGCTCCAGTGAGGATTACAGATTACAGATTACAGATTACAGATTACAACCATCTGAAAGTTCTCCTGGTCAGAATTCTTTCAGTGCTGATTGTTGAGGAGCTGAATTGTCCTCAGAGGTCTCTTCCTCTCAGAAACACACACAGCAGCTGATTATGAACACATGAATGTGTCTATCAAGAGTCAGTGTTTGGTTTGTCCGCTCTGGGCTACTGTAGAAACATGGCGGTGCAACATGGTGACCTCTGTAGACGAGGACCTGCTCCCTGTGGAGATATAAACAGCTCATTCTGAGGACAGAGCTGAAAGACTGCAGCTTTAAACAGAATAAAACTTCAGACTGGCCCTTTAAACGTTTAATATCAGCCCGTGCAGTGACGTCACATCACTGATACATCGATTATGTAATAATATCGATCAGAGCAGCTTCTACACAGCACCTGGAGGCACCGATCACCTGCCATACACACTCTGTAAAACACACACACACACACACTGTAACATAAACTGTAACACACACACACACACACACACACACACCGTGCGGCAGCAGCAGACTCCAGGAAACCGAACACGGTCGCAGATCTTTGTTCTTTGAGGGAGAACAGATCTTAAACCGCACTAACGGAACCAGGACCGGGACTAGGCACAGAACCAGGACCGGGACCAGGACTGAGCCTCGGTAACCCGGGACAACAGGCAGGTGTGTCGCTGTAACGGCTCCGCTCTGCTGCTGCTCGACAGGAAACGTGACGGGAATCAAAGCGGATCGATGGTCTAAGGTGAGACACGGCTCCAAGGGTTCTACTGGTTCTACTGCGCGCGTGCGAGTGTGCGTGTGTGTGTGTTCTGCGGAGCTGCATCTGACTCTTTTATTCAGCAGCTGCATCACACAATGAAACACCGAACATTGTCAGGACGAGCCCGGTGCGCGCGCGCGCGCGCGCGTGTGTGTGTGTGTGTGTGTTATAATGACTGCAGCAGGCCTGGTAACCTGTCCCTCTGTCCCGCTGTCTGTCCGTGTCTGAGCTCTGCGCTCTGATTGGTCGGATGTTAATTGGCAGCTGAGACGGTTTGCTGTTCAGGTGTGAGGATGTGTGGGTGTGTCACGTGACTGCAGCTGATGATGAAGATGACTATGGATGAAGCAGTTAAAACCTGCTGTTGACTCATGAACCCTCAGCTGCTGTCTCTATATGTCACTGTGGAGAATATGGAGTTAACCCTTTGATAGAGGAGTCACAGAGGAACCATGTGGAGTCCATCAGTGAGGAACCTGTGGTCAACATGGTTACTGGGAGAACGCCTGTGGTTACTGGAGAACATCTCTGGTTACTGAAAACGTCTGTAGTTGTTGAGAAAGTCTGTGGATACTGAGAATGTTTGTGGTTACTGAGAACGTCTGTGATTACTGGAGAACATCTGTGGTTACTGAGAACGTTTGTGGTTACTGAGAACGCCTGTGGTTACTGGAGAACATCTCTGGTTACTGAAAACGTCTGTGGTTACTGAGAGAATCTCTGTGGTTACTGAGAACGCCTGTGGTTACTGGAGAACATCTCTGGTTACTGAAAACGTCTGTGGTTACTGAGAGAATCTCTGTGGTTACTGAGAACGCCTGTGGTTACTGGAGAACATCTGTGGTTACTGAGAACGTTTGTGGTTACTGAGAACGCCTGTGGTTACTGGAGAACATCTCTGGTTACTGAAAACGCCTGTGGTTACTGAAAACATCTGTGGTTACTGAGAATGTTTGTGATTACTGAGAACGTTTGTGGTTACTGAAAACGTCTGTGGTTACTGAGAATGTCTGTGATTACTGAAAACATCTGTGGTTACTGAAAACATCTGTGGTTACTGAGAACGTTTGTGGTTACTGAAAACATCTGTGGTTACTGAAAACATCTGTGGTTACTGAGAACGTTTGTGGTTACTGAAAACATCTGTGGTTACTGAGAACGTCTGTGGTTACTGAGAATGTCTGTGATTACTGAGAACGTTTGTGGTTACTGAAAACATCTGTGGTTACTGAAAACATCTGTGGTTACTGAGAACGTTTGTGGTTACTGAAAACATCTGTGGTTACTGAAAACATCTGTGGTTACTGAGAACGTTTGTGGTTACTGAAAACATCTGTGGTTACTGAGAATGTTTGTGATTACTGAGAACGTTTGTGGTTACTGAAAACGTCTGTGGTTACTGAGAATGTCTGTGATTACTGAAAACATCTGTGGTTACTGAAAACATCTGTGGTTACTGAAAACATCTGTGGTTACTGAGAACGTTTGTGGTTACTGAAAACATCTGTGGTTACTGAAAACATCTGTGGTTACTGAGAACGTTTGTGGTTACTGAAAACATCTGTGGTTACTGAGAACGTTTGTGGTTACTGAAAACATCTGTGGTTACTGAAAACATCTGTGGTTACTGAGAACGTTTGTGGTTACTGAAAACGTTTGTGGTTACTGAAAACGTCTGTGGTTACTGAGAATGTTTGTGATTACTGAAAACATCTGTGGTTACTGAGAACGTTTGTGGTTACTGAAAACATCTGTGGTTACTGAAAACATCTGTGGTTACTGAGAACGTTTGTGGTTACTGAAAACATCTGTGGTTACTGAAAACATCTGTGGTTACTGAGAACGTTTGTGGTTACTGAAAACATCTGTGGTTACTGAGAATGTTTGTGATTACTGAGAACGTTTGTGGTTACTGAAAACGTCTGTCGTTACTGAGAATGTTTGTGATTACTGAAAACATCTGTGGTTACTGAGAACGTTTGTGGTTACTGAAAACATCTGTGGTTACTGAGAATGTTTGTGATTACTGAGAACGTTTGTGGTTACTGAAAACGTCTGTGGTTACTGAGAATGTTTGTGATTACTGAGAACGTTTGTGGTTACTGAAAACATCTGTGGTTACTGGAGAACATCTCTGGTTACTGAAAACGTCTGTGGTTACTGAGAATGTTTGTGATTACTGAGAACGTTTGTGGTTACTGAAAACATCTGTGGTTACTGAGAACATCTCTGGTTACTGAAAACGTCTGTGGTTACTGAGAACGTTTGTGGTTACTGAAAACATCTGTGGTTACTGGAGAACATCTCTGGTTACTGAAAACATCTGTGGTTACTGGAGAACATCTCTGGTTACTGAAAACGTCTGTGGTTACTGAGAATGTTTGTGATTACTGAGAACGTTTGTGGTTACTGAAAACATCTGTGGTTACTGAAAACGTCTGTGGTTACTGAGAATGTTTGTGATTACTGAGAACGTTTGTGGTTACTGAAAACATCTGTGGTTACTGAAAACGTCTGTGGTTACTGAGAACGTTTGTGGTTACTGAAAACATCTGTGGTTACTGGAGAACATCTCTGGTTACTGAAAACGTCTGTGGTTACTGAGAGAATCTCTGTGGTTACTGAGAACGCCTGTGGTTACTGAAAACGTTTGTGGTTACTGAGAACGTTTGTGGTTGTTGAGAAAGTCTGTGGTTACTGAGAACGTTTGTGGTTGATGAGAAAGTCTGTGGTTACTGGAGAACATCTCTGGTTACTGAAAACGTTTGTGTTTGTTGAGAACGTCTGTGGTTACTGAGAACGTTTGTGGTTACTGAGAATGCCTGTGGTTACTGGAGAACATCTCTGGTTACTGAAAACATCTGTGGTTACTGAGAACTTTTGTGGTTACTGAGAACGTCTGTGGTTACTGAGAACGTTTGTGGTTGTTGAGAAAGTCTGTGGTTACTGAGAACGTCTGTGGTTGTTGAGAAAGTCTGTGGTTACTGAGAACGTCTGTGGTTACTGAAAACATCTGTGGTTACTGAGAACTTTTGTGGTTACTGAGAACGTCTGTGGTTACTGAAAACATCTGTGGTTACTGAGAACGTCTGTGGTTACTGAGAATGCCTGTGGTTACTGGAGAACATCTCTGGTTACTGAAAACATCTGTGGTTACTGAGAACTTTTGTGGTTACTGAGAACGTCTGTGGTTACTGAGAACGTCTGTGGTTGTTGAGAAAGTCTGTGGTTACTGAGAACGTCTGTGGTTGTTGAGAAAGTCTGTGGTTACTGAGAACGTCTGTGGTTACTGAAAACATCTGTGGTTACTGAGAACTTTTGTGGTTACTGAGAACGTCTGTGGTTACTGAGAACGTTTGTGGTTACTGAGGATGTCTGTGGTTACTGAGAACATTTGTGGTTACTGAGAACGTTTGTGGTTACTGAAAACGTTTGTGGTTACTGAGAACGTCTGTGGTTACTGAGAACGTCTGTGGTTACTGAGAACTTTTGTGGTTGTTGAGAAAGTCTGTGGTTACTGAGAACGTTTGTGGTTACTGGAGAACATCTGTGGTTACTGAGAACGTCTGTGGTTACTGAGAACGTCTGTGGTTACTGAGAACGTCTGTGGTTACTGAGAACTTTTGTGGTTGTTGAGAAAGTCTGTGGTTACTGAGAACGTTTGTGGTTACTGGAGAACATCTGTGGTTACTGGGAGAACGTCTGTGGTTACTGAGAACGTCTGTGGTTACTGGAGAATGTCTGTGGTTACTGGGAGAATCTCTGTGGTTACTGAGAACGTTTGTGGTTACTGAGAACATCTGTGGTTACTGGAAGAATCTCTGTGGTTACTGAGAACGTTTGTGGTTAATGAGAACATCTGTGGTTACTGGGAGAATCTCTGTGGTTACTGAGAACGTTTGTGGTTACTGAGAACATCTGTGGTTACTGGAAGAATCTCTGTGGTTACTGAGAACGTCTGTGGTTACTGAGAACGTTTGTGGTTACTGAGAACATCTGTGGTTACTGGGAGAATGCCTGTGGATACTGAGAACATCTGTGGTTACTGAGAACATCTGTGGTTACTGGGAGAATGTCTGTGGTTACTGGGAGAACGTCTGTGGTTACTGAGAACGTCTGTGGTTACTGGAGAATGTCTTTGGTTACTGGGAGAATGTCTGTGGTTACTGGAGAACGTCTGTGGTTACTGGGAGAACGTCTGTGGTTACTGAGAACATCTGTGGTTACTGGAGAACGTCTGTGGTTACTGGGAGAACGTCTGTGGTTACTGAGAATGTCTGTGGTTACTGAGAACATCTGTGGTTACTGGGAGAATCTCTGTGGTTACTGAGAACATCTCTGGTTACTGAGAACGTCTGTGGTTACTGAGAACATTTGTGGTTACTGAGAATGTCTGTGGTTACTGAGAACGTCTGTGGTTACTGGGAGAATGTCTGTGGTTACTGGGAGAACGTCTGTGGTTACTGAGAACGTCTGTGGTTACTGGAGAACGTCTGTGGTTACTGAGAACTTTTGTGGTTGTTGAGAAAGTCTGTGGTTACTGAGAACGTTTGTGGTTGTTGAGAAAGTCTGTGGTTACTGAGAACGTTTGTGGTTACTCAGAACGTCTGTGGTTACTGAGAACGTTTGTGGTTACTGGAGAACATCTGTGGTTACTGAAAACATCTGTGGTTACTGGAGAACATCTGTTGTTACTGAAAACATCTGTGGTTACTGAAAACGTCTGTGGTTACTGGGAGAATGTCTGTGGTTACTGGGAGAACGTCTGTGGTTACTGGGAGAACGTCTGTGGTTACTGAGAACGTCTGTGGTTACTGGAGAATGTCTGTGGTTACTGGGAGAACGTCTGTGGTTACTGGAGAACGTCTGTGGTTACTGAGAACGTTTGTGGTTACTGAGAACGTCTGTGGTTACTGGGAGAATCTCTGTGGTTACTGAGAACGTTTGTGGTTACTGACAACATCTGTGGTTACTGGGAGAATCTCTGTGGTTACTGAGAACGTTTGTGGTTACTGAGAACGTCTGTGGTTACTGGGAGAATCTCTGTGGTTACTGAGAACGTTTGTGATTACTGACAACATCTGTGGTTACTGGAAGAATCTCTGTGGTTAATGAGAACGTCTGTGGTTACTGAGAACGTCTGTGGTTACTGGGAGAATGCCTGTGGATACTGAGAACATCTGTGGTTACTGAGAACGTCTGTGGTTACTGGGAGAATGCCTGTGGATACTGAGAACATCTGTGGTTACTGAGAACGTCTGTGGTTACTGGGAGAATGTCTGTGGTTACTGGGAGAACGTCTGTGGTTACTGAGAACGTCCGTGATTACTGAGAACGTCTGTGGTTACTGGGAGAATGTCTATGGTTACTGGGAGAATGTCTGTGGATACTGAGAACGTCTGTGGTTATTGAGAACGTCTGTGGTTACTGAAAACATCTGTGGTTACAGAGAACGTCTGTGGTTACTGGGAGAATGTCTGTGGATACTGAGAACGTCTTTGGTTACTGGGAACGTCTTTGATTCCTGAGAACGTCTGTGGTTACTGAAAACATCTGTGGTTACAGAGAACGTCTGTGGTTACTGGGAGAATGTCTGTGGATACTGAGAACGTCTGTGGTTACTGGGAACGTCTTTGATTCCTGAGAACGTCTGTGGTTACTGGGGGAACGTCTGTGGTTACTGGGGGAATGTCTTACCTGACTCTAAGGTTCACCTGTTCAATGGTCTGGCCCAGTCCTACATGGCAGACCACCTGACCCGCTATTCTACTCCCATGTCCCTCAGGTCAGCTGACCAGGCGCTCCTGGGTGTCCCACGCTCCACATTCAAGCTCAGGTGTCTCAGTCAACATCTCCAACACGTCTCTGTCTCCGCTGTCTTCACTCAGAGTTATTGTTGATTTAAATTGTGTGTGTGTGTGTGTGTGTGTGTGTGCGTGTGTGTGTGTGTGCGTGCGTGCGTGCGGGTGTGTTGCAGGTCCGTCAGGATGATGATGAACTCTGAGAAGATGAAGAAAAAACCTCCGAAGGACAGTTTGACTCTGCTGCCATGTTTCTACTTTGTGGAGGTGAAAACAATCACAAACAACAAACAAACAAACAGCAGCCTAACCCTAACAACAACAACAATCATAATAATAATAATAACAACAATAATAATAATTAAACTTGCAAGCATCGATGAACGGGCCCTCGCACCTTCACGCACCTCGAGGGGCTGGCAGGACGCCTTCTAGTGCGTCAGCTCATTTCTGTCATAGTTAGACATCGCATGCAGGAGTGACTCTGCATATCCCTGATACAGTGCTGGAATGACATATTTCAGGTTTTGTATCACTTACTCTTTCCACTAGAGGGAGTTAGAGAGTGCAGTAATTATACATCATGTTTTTATACATCAAATATACACCACAGCATGTAACTTTCAGATAAATCAAAAGATAAGTGTTTGATGAGACCTACTTCCTGTCACCACTAGGTGGCCCTACGAGTATCAGGAAATATGGTCATATACTGTAAATGTTTTCAGGGTGGGACTAATATGAATCACGTGAAGTTTGGTGGATATCGGACCATTTACTTCAAAGTTATAGCAATTTCCTGTTTCATGGTGAGACATCAAAATTAAACCCTCTGCAGTGGGCTTTAGAACGTTGTGTTTCATTCATCTAGTAGGTGGCGCCATGAGTAAGACCAATATATTGCCATGCAGATGTGTTCAGGGGCAGATCATGATCACACATATCAAACGCCCCTTGACATAGAGAAAAGCTTTTAATAACTTTTGATCAGCATGGTCTCAGGGTGATCTGTACCAAATCTGAAGTTGATTGGACAAAATGGGCGACTTCCTGTTTGGAGTAGACCTTTTTTGTGCATCTGGGCAACTTACACATGTGTACCAATTTTCATCTTCCTACACCAAAAAAAATCCTATGGGAGGGGTTTTTGAAAAATTCAAGGGGGCGCTATAGAGGCATTTTGTCCCCTCCATGGGTGGCACCCCTATCAGATGTAAGAGCTCGCCATTCTTGACCTGTGTATCAATTTTCATGAGGAGATGAGGTCGTTCATCAAAAAGCCAAACGTATTTAGTGGTGAGGGATCGATAGTGACCACGCTGCCACATGGACACCATTAGACATATCTTCACAGTGTTCATAAGGTAGCTTCACCAACCTGTTCTGCATGCATTAGAAGTGGAATGAAGTTGATGCGGTCAAGTTTGTGTCATCAGTACATGTTAAAGTAAAAACTGGTCACTTCCTGTTACCACCGGGCGGCGCTATGAGTAAGGTGGGATATTAACATATTGGGGCGTTTGGGGCGGAGCCATTATGATGTCCAGCAAGTTTGAAGCTGCTAGCATCAAGTATGTGGGCATGAGAGCCGTTCCAAATTCGATGGCGAGAAAACGAAAAGTTGCCAAAATTTGTCACGCCCTAGCAGCCACGCCCCTTGACCTACTGACATTCTTTTAATAATTTTTGATCAGCATGTTGTCAGGATGATCTGTACCAAATCTGAAGTCAGACAAAATCTCTAGGAGGAGTTCGTTCAAACATGTCAAAAATTCAAATCAAAATGGCCGACTTCCTGTTGGGTTAATGGCATGGGTCCAAGAGGATTTTTTGTGAGTCTTTGCATGTTCTATGAGCCCACCAATTTTCATGCGTGTAGGTGAAACTACGTTGGTTTCTGTTCTCCGTACCGTGCAGCTCTACGTCAAACAGATGTCCTCACATTGACTTTTGGTCACCTGAGGTGATGATGTCACTGAATGTGTGTTAAGGTGTTAGCATGTTGGACGTGTTTCCGTTCACCACGCTGACACACCGTCCTTGTCTTTAACACAGCTCTGTCTCTCTGTATCTGATCTGGAATATGGGGCTCCCTTTCGTCTGAGGTCCCCACAGTGTCACTGACTCACAGCCAATCAGCTTGTAGTGCTGATGGTGTCCAGACAGAACTTTGCGTCATGTTAAAGGATTTGACGTTAACAGAGTGTTTCCTGTTTCCTGTTTGTGACTCTGGTGTTGACACTTGTTGTTGTTGTTGTTGTTGTGGTGGTGGTGTGCAGCTGCCCATCGTGGCTTCTTCTATGGTGTCTCTGTATTTCCTGGAGCTGACGGACGTGGTGCAGCCGGCTCAGGTGGGGTTCCGCTGCCACGACAGAGAGCTCAGTATGCCGTACGTGGACGGAGGAGACGAACTGATCCCACTGCTGATGCTGCTGAGCCTCGCCTTCGCTGGACCGGCCGCCTCGGTAACACACACACACACACACACACACACTGAACACACACACACTGAACACACACAGTAACACACACACACACACACACACACACTGAACACACACAGTAACACACACACTGAACACACACACACACTGAACACACACACTGAACACACACAGTAACACACACACTGAACACACACACACACTGAACACACACACTGAACACACACAGTAACACACACAGTAACACACACACTGAGCACACACACACGCACACACACACATACACATACACACACTGAGCACACACACACACACGCACACACACACATACACATACACACACTGAGCACACACACACACACGCACACATACACACACACACACACACACTGAGTAACACACACACATACACACACTGAACACACACACTGAACACACACACTGAACACACACACACACACACTGAACACACACACATACACACACACTGAGCACACACACACACACACACACACACTGAGCACACATACACACACACGCACACATACACACACACACACACTGAACACACACACACACACACACTGAACACACACACAGAATCAGATCCTCGTGACGTGTCATCAACGCGTCTCCTGTAGGTGCAGACTTGAGTTATATGACTTGAACTTGTCTCAGGGTTGGTAAGTTCTGACTCGGGACTTGAGAACAAAGACCTGAGGCTTTCTGGTGACTTGGTCCCATGTGTTACAGTAACCATGGAGATCAGGACGTTTTTTTTTTTTTTCGGATGACCTCGGTCAACACAGGAAAACAAAAACGTCTGCAGGTGGCGCTAAACGTGACATCAGTGAAACGGTGGTGGAGGAGGAGCCGTCGTGTCTGGACTTGAAATTGCGAACACTGAGATGGACTGAAGGTCACAGGGCGCAGCAGACGCCTCCGTCACTGACACACTGTAAACACAGCAGTAATCCGCCATCTTTCATTCTGGAGCGCGCTCAGTACACAAAGTAACAACGAGCAAACTGGGGAGATGATGTCATCGTTTCTCTAACCCTGCGTTTGACGTCCAGATACAGACTCACACTGACAGAGGGTTCATAACATGTGTACATGTGGAGACGGGGGCGGAGCTTGATATACTGAGGGTGCGTTTGTTTTGTGTGTCAGATCATGCTAGTTGAAGGACTCATCTACTGCCTGCAGTCCAGACTGAAGCTCCGCAGACCTGAAGGAAGCATCAACGCAGGAGGCTGCAACTTCAACTCCTTCCTTAGGAGGACGGTGCGCTTTGTAGGTACGACCCTGCTGCTACACCTGTCACTACACCGGTAACTACACTGTTAACTGCACCTGTCACTACACCGCTAACTGCACCTGTAACTACACCGCTAACTACACCTGTAACTACACCGCTAACTACACTGTTAACTGCACCTGTAACTACACCGCTAACTACACCTGTAACTACACCGCTAACTACACTGTTAACTGCACCTGTCACTACACCGCTAACTGCACCTGTAACTACACCGCTAACTACACTGTTAACTGCACCTGTCACTACACCGCTAACTGCACCAGTCACTACACCGCTAACTGCACCTGTAACTACACCTGTAACTACACCGCTAACTGCACCAGTCACTACACCGCTAACTGCACCTGTAACTACACCGCTAACTACACCTGTAACTACACCGCTAACTGCACCTGTAACTACACTGCTAACTGCACCAGTCACTACACCTGTCACTACACCTGTAACTACACCGCTAACTGCACCTGTAACTACACCGCTAACTACACTGCTAACTGCACCGCTAACTGCACCAGTCACTACACCTGTCACTACACCTGTAACTACACCGCTAACTGCACCTGTAACTACACCGCTAACTACACTGCTAACTGCACCTGTCACTACACCTGTAACTACACTGCTAACTGCACCTGTAACTACACCGGTAACTACACCTGTCACTACACCTGTAACTACACCGCTAACTGCACCAGTCACTACACCGGTAACTACACCGCTAACTGCACCTGTCACTACACTCAAAACTACACCTGTCACTACACCAGTAACTACACCTGTTACTACACCGGTAACTACACCCAAAACTACACCTGTCACTACACTCAAAACTACACCTGTCACTACACCAGTAACTACACCTGTTACTACACCGGTAACTACACCCAAAACTACACCTGTCACTACACCGCTAACTGCACCTGTCACTACACCCAAAACTACACCTGTCACTACACCAGTAACTGCACCTGTCACTACACCGGTAACTACACCCAAAACTACACCTGTCAGTACACCGCTAACTGCACCTGTCACTACACCCAAAACTACACCAGTAACTACACCTGTCACTACACTGGTAACTACACCTGTCACTACACCCAAAACGACATCTGTCACTACACCGGTAACTACACCCAAAACTACACCTGTCACTACACTGGTAACTACACCTGTCACTACACCAGTAACTACACCTGTCACTACACCAGTAACTGCACCTGTCACTACACCTGTAACTACACCTGTCACTACACTGGTAACTACACCTGTCACTACACCTGTAACTACACCTGTCACTACACCTGTCACTACACTGGTAACTGCACCTGTCACTACACTGGTAACTA
Source organism: Epinephelus fuscoguttatus (assembly GCF_011397635.1). NCBI lineage: Eukaryota > Metazoa > Chordata > Actinopteri > Perciformes > Serranidae > Epinephelus > Epinephelus fuscoguttatus. Next base: position 45,547,544 of record NC_064761.1, on the reverse strand, counting down.
CACCTGTCACTACACCTGTAACTACACCGCTAACTGCACCAGTCACTACACTGGTAACTACACCTGTCACTACACCTGTAACTACACCTGTCACTACACTGGTAACTACACCTGTCACTACACCTGTCACTACACTGGTAACTACACCTGTCACTACACCTGTAACTACACCTGTCACTACACCTGTCACTACACCAGTAACTGCACCTGTCACTACACCTGTAACTACACCTGTCACTACACCTGTAACTACACCTGTCACTACACCAGTAACTGCACCTGTCACTACACCTGTAACTGCACCTGTCACTACACCTGTAACTACACCTGTCACTACACCAGTAACTGCACCTGTCACTACACCTGTAACTACACCTGTCACTACACCGGTAACTACACCCAAAACGACTGTCTCAGTTCCAACCCGTCTGTCTCAGTCCCAACCCGTCTGTCTCAGTCCCCACCTGTCTGTCTCAGTGTCCACCTGTCTGTCTCAGTGTCCACCCGTGTGTCTCTCTGCAGGTGTTCACGTCTTCGGTCTGTGTGCGACGGCGCTGCTCACTGACATCATCCAGCTGTCGACAGGTTACCACGCCCCGTTCTTCCTGACCGTCTGTAAACCCAACTACACGCTGGTTGGTGTTTCCTGTGAAACAAACGCTTACGTCACTAAAGACATCTGCTCAGGTCACGACCAGCACGCCATCATGGCGGCCAGGTGAGTCACCTGTTCAGGTGGTGTTCACTGATTATTGATTATTGATTAAACTTCCTGCTCTGTCTCTGTCCCGACAGGAAAACGTTCCCTTCCCAGCATGCAACTCTGTCGGCCTTCGCTGCTGTTTATGTCTCTGTGAGTGTGACTCGTCTTTATTCAAACTGACAAACTTTATTCGTAATGTGTTTGATGACAGTGAACAGAGAAAGTTATTGATCTGAGATTAACAGGAGCAAACAAACATTCTGATTGGCTGATGTCTCAGTAAATAAACGTTAATGTTTAGATCTCAGAGCTGCTTCTCTTCTCTTTCAGATGTATTTTAACTCCACCATCTCCGACAGCACCAAACTGCTCAAGCCTGTCTTGGTCTTTGCATTCGCCATCGCGGCGGCATTGACAGGTCTGACTCAGATCACGCAGCACCGCAGCCATCCCATTGACGTGTACGTGGGCTTCCTCATCGGAGCCTTCATCGCTGCATACCTGGTGAGACCTGCTGTCAGTTCAAAGTTCAAACAGGTTAACAAGTTAAGATTTGTTGTCGTCTTCGTCTTTCTGTTGCCATGACGACCGCGTCAGTTTTAAACTAAGAGAGTGATGGAGACAAAAACAGGAAGTCTGAGTTCAACATGTCTCAGTCCACATGGTAGAGATTAAGTGAAATGACATGATATACATGTCATGTTTAGTCATGACATCACACAACATGTCATGTGACGTGATGTAGTATTTCATGTGAAGGTGGGGTCGATCCAACATACCCCCCTCCACCCCCCTTACAACTCTCCTTCTTCTTCTTCTTCAGGCGTTTCATGCTGTGGCCAACTTCAAGTCCTCTGATGACATCACTCCCACCCTGCCCCCCCTGCCGCCAAAGGAGGACCCTCTGCGAGCGCTGACCGAGCGAGGACACGAGTCCGTTTACAACAAAGGCCCCGCCTCTGCTTCAGAGAGTAATGATGAAATCGCGGCGGCGCCAGCCCCCATGGACCGGCTGGAGGGCCTGGGGCCCCTGCAGAGGGAGAAGACGTCCATGGGGAGCCTGAAGCGGGCCAGCGTTGATGTGGAACTGCTGGCACCTCGTAGCCCGATGGGAAAGGAGACCATGCTGACCTTCAGCAACACGCTGCCGAGGGCCAGCATGAATGTTAACGGCGTGCTGGGGGCCAACCCGGGGCAGGAGGACCCAGTGCAGCAGGTGCAGCCAGTGCAGCGGCGTCTGAAGGCCGTGCAGGTGCCCATGGACCCGATGCGTTCACAGCAGCTGGTGTCGGAGTGGAAGCAGAAGTCAATGGAGATGCGCGGCCTGAGCATGCGTGACGAGGCGGAGCGCGAGGCCAGCGAGGACGGTTCCGAGGTGGGCTCTGTGGGGACAGATGAGGGCGGGTCTCAGGTCCCCATCTACCAGCCTGCAGTGCAGTCTGGGAGGGCAGCCTCCAGTCGTAACCCCACTCCACCTCCGGGGGGCGCCAAAGCTGTGGCGACTCCCAGACCACCACAGATCCCTGAGGCAGGACCCCCGCCAGTGTCCCCAAAGAGTGCGCTGACCCGTGCCAAGTGGCTAGCCATCCGAGAGAAGGCGAGTGGGGAGGTGTTGTGCCGCGGTGCCACTAACCAACCACGACTTATGCAAGTCATCGCCATGTCGAAGCAACAGGGCCTCCTACCCTCCTCCTCCTCAGCAGAGAAATCCTCTGAGACCACCTCCACCTGCTCTGGCACCTCCTCCACCACCGACTCTCCGCATTACCGCCCGCCCTCCGAGCAGCAGCGGGAGGGGCCGGGTATCATCACCGTGGACGCTCACGCCCCTCACCATCCTCTTGTCCAAGCCCCACCTCCTCCCCAAGCCCCGCCCCTTGCAGGTAACAGTAACCCATGGGAGTGGGCGGGGGCATCCAACGGCGGCGACCCAAGAGACACCTACGACCTCAACAGCCTGAACCGTGGAGACTCCGCCGCCCGTGGCAGCAGCTTCCGGCCACATCGGTCCGCCTCACCGAGCGCCACAGTAGACCACGACCCGGCCCAGCCCCCTTCTCACCTGCAGACAGACATGTTGGCAGACGCTCAGCGCAGGGAGATGGCCATGAGACGCAAGACGGCACTGGTTCTGTTGGATCGAGAGATCCGTAACCAGACTGAGCAGGAGAACTATTATAAGAGTGTGCAGGGGCGGCGCTTCAAGGATTAGTCTCTTACCTTTCAAAATAAAAGCCTTATTTACAAACTGGTCATGATGGCACACCTGGACGGCAGACGACCACGCTGCTATGCATCTGTTGAGCTTCATGTGACGGGAGGGCAAGGCTGCAGGAAGTGAATGTTTCCACCCAGGAAGGTCAGACTGACGCTCGGTGGCTCCACGCTGATGACGTGTTCAGCTCTCTGCGCCAGCGCCGCCATGCCACATCTACAGGAAGGGTTATCACATCACATGACCAGGGACACGTCACACACACCAGACAAATCTACACCAACAACACCTGGAGTCTGACACAGGGACGTCCCGTCATGTTTAATATCTACTGACAAAAATACACTCCCAGATAACAGGTCATACACGTACTGCGGTTTTCTTTTTTTTTTGTGCACGCAAATTTATTGTTTTCAGTGTAGACACGCTCAAACACCAGAGCGACGCTGTCGAAGCACGCATGAGTTCCCAGGTGCCTATTTTTAAGGGTGTGACACCACCCTGAGATAAACTGAGTTTAACATTTGTAATGCAGCAGAGCGCACTACATGTCATGTGACGAGTAACCGTCTGGTCCTGCTTAAATTTGATATTTGATCCAGCACCTGTAAAAGTTTTTTGGATGTTTGTGCCCTTCGCCGTTTTTGTTCATGTGACGAGGACCAACCAATAACAGCTGACAGATATCTTTCCTTCTTCAGTAAATATCAGTGTGTGATAAATATGGAGGAGAAGTTGATCATGTTAGTGCAGAGCTGTCAGAGCGTCACGTCTGTCCTACAGACAAACAGGAAGTAGATCAGCTCTGCTGTCAGGGCTTCAGGTGCTGGTTATGGTCACTTAGCAACCTCAGACGCAACCTGCCTCCTCCCTCCTGAAAGTTGGCACAGAACAGCGCCGAGTGCCCAACCTGGTGTTTTCCAGGTGGTTATAGATGCAGCATGTGTATGACCTGTGATGCTGCTGCTGTAAACGTATTCAAATTAACCCAACGTGTTTCGACGTGTAAAAATCTACCGCTCGTTCAAAACAAAACTGAAAACTCTCTCATATCTCCACAGCGACCAGAGAACCAATGTGTTCTTAATTATGTGCTGAAGTAAACGGTGCCCACGGTGTCTGTGTCAGAACATCAGCATGATCACATGACTCATTCAGAAGAATCCATCAGTAAGTCTCATCGATCCGGTCTGATGATCTGAACTTCACAAATACTTTTTATCTAAATCATAATGATGAAGATGTTCTCGGACTGTCGTACTGATGGTTTACTTTGAATGAGAGTGTCTGATGGTGGTTCATCAGCCTGTTTCTCATTCTAGGTCATCAAACACCCACGCTTTGCCATGCCCCTCGACGTGTGATACTGACACTGCATACACCCTCTGGCATCACTAAGAGATGCACGTTTTTTCATTTAACTCGGCTGTAAACTCATCTGTTGAAATATTTGACACTTAGAGGAAATGATGTAGTATAAAGAGTGAGAATGTCCATGTAGGACGGTCAAACAAACGCAGGACTTTGACTCAGGAGACAGACGTCCACGTCCCGCATGAAACTAAACGTCAACTGAGGACAACGTTACTTCATCTATACTTTGTTTCTCAACCAGCCGACATTCAGTAATCACACATGTGCTCACTCATTCACTCTTCCTGTTTTAAGTGTGGTTCTCTTTCTGCCTAAAGCTCTTTCATGCTGCAGTGGTATCCACCGTCCACCTCCACATAACTGCCAAGTCGTTACACAGTCATCAGCCTCATCATCCTCATCAGCCATCTGTCTCAGAGTCATCAGCCTCATCATCCTTATCAGCCGTCTGTCTCAGAGTCATCATCCTCATCATCCTCATCAGTCATCTGTCTCACAGTCATCATCCTCATCATCTTCATCAGTCATCTGTCTCAGAGTCATCAGCCTCATCATCCTCATCAGTCATCTGTCTCACAGTCATCATCCTCATCATCTTCATCAGTCATCTGTCTCAGAGTCATCAGCCTCATCATCCTCATCATCCATCTCTCTCAGAGTTATCAGCCTCATCATCCTTATCAGCCATCTGTCTCAGAGTCATTATCCTCATCATCCATCTCTCTCAGAGTCATCAGCCTCATCATCCTTATCAGCCATCTGTCTCAGAGTCATCATCCTCATCATCCTCATCAGTCATCTGTCCCAGAGTCATCAGCCTCATCATCCTCATCAGCCATCTGTCTCATAGTCATCATCCTCATCATCCTCATTAGCCATCTGTCTCAGAGTCATTATCCTCATCAGCCATCTGTCTCAGAGTCATCATCCTCATCATCCTCATCAGTCATCTGTCCCAGAGTCATCAGCCTCATCATCCTCATTAGCCATCTGTCTCAGAGTCATCATCCTCATCATCCTCATTAGCCATCTGTCTGAGTCATCAGCCTCATCATCCTCATCAGCCATCTGTCTCAGAGTCATCATCCTCATCAATCATCTGTCTCAGAGTCATCATCCTCATCATCCTCATCAGCCATCTGTCTCAGAGTCATTAGCCTCATCATCCTCATCAGCCATCTGTCTCAGAGTCATCATCCTCATCATCCTCATCAGCCGTCTGTCTCAGAGTCATCAGCCTCATCAGCCATCTGTCTCAGAGTCATCATCCTCATCATCCTCATCAGCCATCTGTCTCAGAGTCATCATCCTCATCATCTTCATCAGCCTCATCATCCATCTGTCTCAGTCACTGACCACTGACCATCAGTGTGTGTAAACCTTACCTGACCTTCACCTGTGGCTCCTGTGGGTGTGAGTGTTAAAGTGTCAGTATTTAATGAGCTGGAAGGAGAACATGTTGGACGTGATGGTTAATGAATCAAACAGTCACAGGGGCGTTCGTCTGTCCCGTCTGTCACAGTGAACGACTTTGTTTCTTTTGTTTACTAGTACATTAAGTCACTGAGCCATAAAACACCTTCACACCAAACCACAGCTGATCCTAACATCAGTGTCGAGCCACCGAGCAGGAAGCCGCAGAGTTTCCATGGCAACTCCCTCTGTGAACAACCTGCTGGAGTCAAAGAGCACAGAGACGATTTCAAAGATTCATTCTGAAGCACAAACATGCAACAAACAGCTCCTGTGATCAGACCCTCCCAGCTGCTTCCTGTTTCCTGTAGAGACGTGATTGGCTGGCCAACTGTGGGCGGTTTCACACTGATTGTATATTACCTGGACGAGTGTGCTGTTGCCTTTCTGTTGTGATGGCTTGGTTGCTGTAGTGATTCTCAGCATGTTTGTTTGTTTGTGTGCTGCTCTCTGATTGGTCGAGGCTGTTCGGAGTGTTTCTGTGTGTGTGTGTGTGTGTGTGTGCGCGCGCGCGTGTGCGTGTGTATGTGTGTTTGGATCTGAAGGTGTGTATTTATTACAGATGGACCGATATGAGATTAAATATTTATATAGATACTGAAATGCAGAATTTAAAGATACACTCACTGGTTTGGTTTCAGAGGTAACGTCTCGTCTCTGATTTAAATATGTCATCTCTTTAAGAATTATTTTAATAATCATAACAAAAAATCAAGGACGAACATTAAAGTAAAAATAAAAAGTAAAAACAGGGACGCCGGTAGCTTAGTGGCAGAGCAGGCGCCCCATGTACAAGGCTGTTGCCGCAGCCTATATATATATATATATATATATATATATATATATATATACATATGTATAATATATAAAACAAACAGAAGAACTCAAGTTTAAATGTAGGAGGAAGTTTTGGGGCTGTTGTCGAGAAAAAACAGGACGTTTCAGAATAGAATGATAATGAATATTGGGGGGGCTTGAAGGCTCGGTCACAGAGACAGAGGAGCTGTTTCCTCTGTGAGACAGAATCAGTGAGTGTATCTGTCCAAATGAAATATTGATGAGCTGACTCTGGGTCTGTCTCTGCTGTTAATGTGTCTATGTGTTGTTGCATGTCAACCGTCTGATTTAAATCAGACGTCGCTCCTGTTCACCTCTGAGACGAGGCAGGTTTTAATCTGAGGACTGAAGAGACGTTTCATCTGAATGTAAAAACATGTCTCCTCCGTCTGTTCAAAAAAAAAAACTGCTGCTATAAAAATTAAAAAAAAAAAAGCTTAATCTGTGAAATAAAAACCAACAGGGTGGACGCTGCATGCTCATTGGTCGTTATGATGGAACTTCAAAATAAAGTTATTCTTGATCTGAAGTTATTTAATTTTATCTTCTTTAAAGTAATAATTCAACTTTTCCAACATCTTCCTCACTGTGACCTCGTCACATGTCCACGTTTGGTCATGGGCTTTCCACGTCCACATATGACGTCCAAGGTACCCTGGGTGTGTTGGTTGTTGACGTTCTGGGATGCTGTGTCAACTTCAGCCTGTTACATGCATTGGAGAGGCTGACATTTTTTCCCATTCCACGGGATGGGAATCAGTTTCACTATTCTTCACGTGATTAGGACGGGATGGGAAAAAAAGTCAACGGGAGCGGGCGGGACTGGGAATCATAATGAGGCCTGTCGCGATATGTGAGTCGGCTAATTGCACAGTAAATTAAAAGGGATTAACTGCCATATTCATGCATGTTTGTTTTCCTCATCTCTCTCCACCAAAGAGACTGGACGACAAGAGCGTTCACTGCTGTGCATCGTCTGGCAGCCAGGTGAGTTGGTTCATTAGTGTAATGAACAGAGGGAAAGCTCTTGTCATCGAGTGTCTTTGTCTCTGTGGGGGAGGCAAGGCTATGGACTACACACACACACAGTGCGATCTTCGTGAGGGGGAGATGAGGCGGAGAAGAAAACCGTCTTGAAGGAGTTCCCAGAGGTGTTTAGCACTTGTTGGCCCCTTTGCCTTCACTCTGCGGTCCAGCTCACCCCAAACCATCTCCATTGGGTTCAGGTCCGGTGACTGTGGAGGCCAGGTCATCTGCCGCAGCACTCCATCACTCTCCTTCTTGGTCAAATAGCCCTTACACAGCCTGGAGGTGTGTTTGGGGTCATTGTCCTGTTGCAAAATAAATGATCGTCCAACTAAACGCAAACCGGATGGGATGGCATGTCGCTGCAGGATGCTGTGGTAGCCATGCTGGTTCAGTGTGCCTTCAATTTTGAATAAATCCCCAACAGTGTCACCAGCAAAACACCCCCACACCATCACACCTCCTCCTCCATGCTTCACAGTGGGAACCAGGCATGTGGAATCCATCCGTTCACCTTTTCTGCGTCTCACAAAGACACGGCGGTTGGAACCAAAGATCTCAAATTTGGACTCATCAGACCAAAGCACAGATTTCCACTGGTCTAATGTCCATTCCTTGTGTTTCTTGGCCCAAACAAATCTCTTCTGCTTGTTGCCTCTCCATAGCAGTGGTTTCCTAGCAGCTATTTGACCATGAAGGCCTGATTTGCGCAGTCTCCTCTTAACAGTTGTTCTAGAGATGGGTCTGCTGCTAGAACTCTGTGTGGCATTCATCTGGTCTCTGATCTGAGCTGCTGTTAACTTGCGATTTCTGAGGCTGGTGACTCGGATGAACTTATCCTCAGAAGCAGAGGTGACTCTTGGTCTTCCTTTCCTGGGTCGGTCCTCATGTGTGCCAGTTTCGTTGTAGCGCTTGATGGTTTTTGCGACTCCACTTGGGGACACATTTAAAGTTTTTGCAATTTTCCGGACTGACTGACCTTCATTTCTTAAAGTAATGATGGCTTTAGTTAGCTGATCGGTTCTTGCCATAATATGAATTTTAACAGTTGTCCAATAGGGCTGTCGGCTGTGTATTAACCTGACTTCTGCACAGCACAACTGATGGTCCCAACCCCATTGATAAAGCAAGAAATTCCACTAATTAACCTGATAAGGCACACCTGTGAAGTGGAAACCATTTCAGGTGACTACCTCTTGAAGCTCATGGAGAGAATGCCAAGAGTGTGCAAAGCAGTAATCAGAGCAAAGGGTGGCTATTTTGAAGAAACTAGAATATAAAACATGTTTTCAGTTATTTCACCTTTTTTTGTTAAGTACATAACTACAAATGTGTTCATTCATAGTTTTGATGCCTTCAGTGAGAATCTACAATGTAAATAGTCATGAAAATAAAGAAAACGCATTGAATGAGAAGGTGTGTCCAAACTTTTGGCCTGTACTGTACATATATATATATATATATATATATATATATATATATATATATATATATATGTATATATATAATTTTTTTTACTGTGACTGAAACACAACACGGGAACGGGATGGGATTATTTTTGTGGGAGTGGGATGGGACAAGACTGAAAATCCACTCCCGTGTCACCCTCTAATGCATTGTCTGTTTTCAAAATACACTTCTGTTTTCACAGGAAATGTACAGTTTGCATACAGTCTCTTTCAAAATAAAAGCACTAAGTCGGTACAACACCGTCAACTGACGCACAAGGTTATGTTTAGCCAACACACACACATGGTTACGTTTAGCCAACACACACGTAGTTACGTTTAGCCGACACACACATGGTTACGTTTAGCCAACACACACACGTGGTTACGTTTAGCCGACACACACACGTGGTTACGTTTAGCCGACACACACATGGTTACGTTTAGCCGACACACACATGTGGTTACGTTTAGCCGACACACATGTGGTTACGTTTAGCCAACACACACACGTGGTTACGTTTAGCCGACACACACATGGTTACGTTTAGCCAACACACACACGTAGTTACGTTTAGCCAACACACACACGTGGTTACGTTTAGCCGACACACACATGGTTACGTTTAGCCGACACACACATGTGGTTACGTTTAGCCGACACACACGTGGTTACGTTTAGCCAACACACACACGTGGTTACGTTTAGCCAACACACACATGGTTACGTTTAGCCGACACACACGTGGTTACGTTTAGCCAACACACACACGTGGTTACGTTTAGCCAACACACACGTGGTTACATTTAGCCAACACACACACGTGGTTACGTTTAGCCAACACACACACGTGGTTACATTTAGCCAACACACACACGTGGTTACGTTTAGCCACCACACACACACGTGGTTACATTTAGCCAACACACACGTGGTTACGTTTAGCCAACACACACACGTGGTTACGTTTAGCCAACACACACATGGTTACGTTTAGCCAACACACACACGTGGTTACATTTAGCCACCACACACGTGGTTACGTTTAGCCAACACACACACGTGGTTACGTTTAGCCAACACACACATGGTTACGTTTAGCCAACACACACACGTGGTTACATTTAGCCACCACACACGTGGTTAGGTTTAGCCAACACACACACGTGGTTACGTTTAGCCAACACACACATATGGTTACGTTTAGCCAACACACACACGTGGTTACGTTTAGCCAACACACACACACACGTGGTTATGTTTAGCCAACACACACACACGTGGTTATGTTTAGCCACCACACACACATGGTTACGTTTAGCCAACACACACAAGTCGCTCATTCAGGCTGATGATTGATGTATATTCTTATATATTTTTACTCGAAGCAGGTACACGTGTCTACTCTGTATGTTAGTGTGAACATGTTTGTCTCTTCTATAAACAAGTCAGTTTCTTATATGTACAAGTTCCTGTCTTTTGAGTACACGTCAGTATTTTCTGTGTACAACTTAGAATTTTTTTGTTTTTCAATGTTTCAGTATAAAATGAGGTGAAGGACTGGAACGACTGGACGGAGAGGAGAAGCAGTCAGCATTTTAATTTTCTCTCTAATCCTTCAGTTTAAAGAAGCTCAGATTCTTTTCTTCCTTCATAATTTAAGTTTGGTGGAGTTCTTGATCCCACGGGGTGTCTGGTTAAACCCACCAATTAGTGTTAAGAGATTAAAGACCTGTGAGATGTTCAGAGTCAGGCAGAATGTGTGAGATTTCCCTCTCAGCCTCCAGAGGACACTTAAATGAAAATCTTTTATGAAGCCGTCAGCTGTGAACTTTTCCTGAACCACTTCACATCCAGGGTTTTTAATTCGCTACATGTGGACTGTGGTCACCTCCAGCTGCTGGGCTTCTTTTAAAGGACCAGACCGCTGTTTTTAATGTTGTACTCTGTTTACTGTGACATCATCCATCCACTGAGTGAGAGCATACGGGTCGGCCAGTCTGGTCCTGTTGGTCAGTGTTTACTTACTCAAGTAACACTGGCGGTCCCGGAGAGTGAGTGACCTGACATGGTGCATTGGTAAATTCAGTCTGACGTTCTACACTAAAATGAGAGCCCTCATTTTTAACGCAGCGTTATATTTCTACATGTTATATTTCTACATGTCCTACAGTCATCGTTTCCTACAGTCATCCTACAGTCATCCATGAAATAGTCATCCATCCTACAGTCATCCTACAGTCATCCATCAAATAGTCATCCATCCTACAGTCATCCATCCCACAGTCATTTCCTACAGTCCTCCATCCAACAGTCATCCATCCTACAGTCATCCATCCTACAGTCATTTCCTACAGTCATCCTACAGTCCTCCATCCTACAGTCATCCTACAGTCATCCTACAGTCATCCATCCTACAGTCATCCTACAGTCATCCATCAAATAGTCATCCATCCTACAGTCATCCTACAGTCCTCCATCCTACAGTCATCCTACAGTCATCCTACAGTCATCCATCCTACAGTCATCCTACAGTCATCCATCCTACAGTCATCCTACAGTCATCCTACAGTCATCCATCCTACAGTCATCCTACAGTCATCCATCAAATAGTCATCCATCCTACAGTCATCCATCCTACAGTCATTTCCGACAGTCATCCTACAGTCCTCCATCCTACAGTCATCCATCCTACAGTCATCCTACAGTCATCCATGAAATAGTCATCCATCCTACAGTCATCCATCCTACAGTCATCCTACAGTCATCCTACAGTCATCCATCAAATAGTCATCCATCCATCCCACAGTCATCCATCCTACAGTCATTTCCTACAGTCCTCCATCCAACAGTCATCCATCCCACAGTCATCCATCCCACAGTCATTTCCTACACTCATCCATCCCACAGTCATCCATCCCACAGTCATCCATCCTACAGTCATTTCCTACAGTCATCCTACAGTCATCCATCCAACAGTCATCCATCCTACAGTCGTTTCCTCCAGTCATCCATCCCAGTCATCCCTCCTACAGTCATCCATCCTACAGTCGTTTCCTACAGTCATCCTACAGTCATCCATCCAACAGTCATCCATCCTACAGTCATCCATCCTACAGGTATCCATCCAACAATCATCCATCCTACAGTCATCCATCCTACAGTCATCCATCCCACAGTCATCCATCCTACAGTCGTTTCCTACAGTCATGCTACAGTCATCCATCCAACAGTCATCCATCCCTCAGTCATCCATCCTACAGTCATTTCCTACAGTCATCCATCCTACAGTCATCCATCCCACAGTCATCCATCCTACAGTCGTTTCCTAGTCACCCATCCCACAGTCATCCATCCTACAGTCGTTTCCTACAGTCATCCTACAGTCATCCATCCAACAGTCATCCACCCTACAGTCGTTTCCTACAGTCATCCTACAGTCATCCATCCTACAGTCGTTTCCTACAGTCATCCATCCTACAGTCATCCATCCTACAGTCGTTTCCTACAGTCATCCATCCTACAGTCATCCATCCAACAGTCATCCATCCAACAGTCATCCATCCTACGGTCATCCATCCTACAGTTGTTTCCTACAGTCATCCATCCCTCAGTCATCCATCCTACAGTCGTTTCCTACAGTCATCCAGCAGTCATCCATCCAGCAGTCATCCATCCTACAGTCGTTTCCTACAGTCATCCATCCAACAGTCATCCATCCTACAGTCATCCTACAGTCATCCATCCAACAGTCATCCATCCTACAGTCGTTTCCTACAGTCATCCATCCTACACTCATCGTTTCCTACAGTCATCCAACAGTCATCCATCCAACAGTCATCCATCCTACACTCATCCATCCGACAGTCATCCATCCAACACTCATCCATCCTACACTCATCCATCCAACACTTATCCATCCAACACTCATCCATCCAACAATCATCACCTTGGCTTCTTGTTTCAGTTAGAAGTAAAATTTACAGATCTGCATTTCGCTCCTTCCTCAGGCGCAGAATCATCAAAATTATTTGACAAAAAAGCAACAAACAGCCAACGATATATATATATAATTAATTTTTTTCATCCAACCGCCGGACCTGAGCACCTGACAGGTGACACCTTAAGCAACCAGGAAACAGCCGACAGGATGAAGACAATCAAACATGAGCAGTGTCTTGTGCAGGACGTCAGGTTCAACTAATGTGGATTTTATGGCAACAAAAGAAACTGTTTTATTTTTAAGGTGACTGATTAATCACCCCCAGGTGGCGACTCTGCCGTCTGCTCAGTTACTCTGCCGTCTGCTCTGTAACTCTGCCGTCTGCTCAGTTACTCTGCCGTCTGCTCTGTAACTCTGCCGTCTGCTCTGTAACTCTGCCGTCTGCTCAGTAACTGTGCCGTCTGCTCTTTAACTCTGCTGTCTGCTCTTTAACTCTGCCGTGTGTTCAGTAACTCTGCCGTCTGCTCTTTAACTCTGCCATCTGTTCAGTAACTCTGCCGTCTGCTCAACAGCTCTGCCGTCTGCTCTTTAACTCTGCCATCTGTTCAGTAACTCTGCCGTCTGCTCAACAGCTCTGCCGTCTGCTCTTTAACTCTGCCATCTGTTCAGTAACTCTGCCGTCTGTTCAGTAACTCTGCCGTCTGTTCAGTAACTCTGCCGTCTGCTCGTTAATTCTTCCATTGGCTCTGTAACTCTGCAGTCTGCTCAGTAACTCTTCCATCTACTCTGTAACTCTGCTGTCTGCTCAGTAACTCTTCCATCTACTCTGTAACTCTGCTGTCTGCTCAGTAACTCTTCCATCAGCTCAGTAACTCTGCCGTCTGCTCTTTTACTCTGCCATCTGTTCAGTAACTCTGCCGTCTGCTCTTTAACTCTGCCGTCTGCTCAATAGCTCTGTCGTCTGCTCTTTAACTCTGCCGTCTGCTCTTTTACTCTGCCATCTGTTCAGTAACTCTGCCGTCTGCTCTTTAACTCTGCCGTCTGCTCTTTAACTCTGCCGTCTGTTCAGTAACTCTGCCATCTGTTCAGTAACTCTTCCATTGGCTCAGTAACTCTGCCGTCTGCTCTGTAACTCTTCCATCGGCTCTGTAACTCTGCTGTCTGTTCAGTAACTCTGCCGTCTGCTCAATAGCTCTGTCGTCTGCTCTTTAACTCTGCCGTCTGTTCAGTAACTCTGCCATCTGTTCAGTAACTCTTCCATTGGCTCAGTAACTCTGCCGTCTGCTCTGTAACTCTGCTGTCTGCTCAGTATCTCTGCCGTCTGCTCAATAGCTCTGCCGTCTGCACTTTAACTCTGCCGTCTGCTCTGTAACTCTGCTGTC